>NC_057798.1:122911520-122924782 GCF_018294505.1 Triticum aestivum
CCGTTTCGACCATAGGAGGTCCGCTTCCTCCGTTTTGCAGTACGCTACACCCCTCCCGATCAAGAGGACCCCCGTTTCAACCGTAGGAGGTCCGTTTCGACCGTAGGAGGTCCGTTTCCTCCGTTTTGTGGTACGCCACACCCCTCCCGATCAATAGGACCCCGTTCCGAACATAGGAGGTCCGTTTCCTCCGTTCTGTGGTATGCCAGGCCTCGTTTCCATCGCTTGTTCCGTCCAAGCCCTCCCGATGAACACGACCATGCATTCTGTTCCAGCCCAGCCGGTTGGCTCCCCATGAACACGACGACGACGTTGTTTCTCTGTTCCGACCCAGCCATGTACGTATGCACGAGTAGGCGTTCGAGACCCTGCCTGTATGTACGTACGTGGCCGTATTTTCTTTCTTGCACCCTCGCCGCTGTACGTACGTGTACATGCTACGTGCACGCCTCTACTACGACACGTGCGCACCTCTTCTATGACACGTGCGCGCCTCTACATCGTCCAGTATGTACGTACACGTTCGCGGCCAGAATGACAATGCTACGTATGCTTCCACCAGGTGGTTTCCGACTGTCAGTCACTTCCTTGCCTGCGAAGATGTAGCTGGTGGGTCCCAGCAGTCAGGGGGGCGAATCGTTTTTTTTTTGCCAGGATGCACTTCCTTGCGTGCGAAGATGTAGCTAGTGGGTCCCAGCAGTCAGGGGGGCGAATCATTCTGTGCCAGGACGCACTTCCTTGCGTGTGAAGATGTAGCTGGTGGGTCCCAGCAGTCAGGGGGGCGAATCGATTTTTTTTTGCCCGGTCACACTTCCTTGCATGTGAAGGTGCAGCTGGTGGGTCCCAGTAGTCAGGGGGGAATGTTTTTTTCGCGAAATACGATGGCCCGTCCGGTGGGTCCCCACTATCAGGTGGAGAATAATTATTTTCCGCGTAATAAGGAGGCACTTCCTTGCTGCAGCCGTGGACCCAGCTGTCAGCCTCTCCACATACAGTCCACGTCCGATGCAAGTCGTTCCTTGACCACGTTGACCACGCCACGCCAAGAGCACCAGGGCAGTGGACAATTGCAAGGCCTAGGAAGGGGACGACGAGGAGCCGGGGAAGATGCGGCAGTGTAAGCCCGCGCGGAGAGGAGTACGAGGGTTCACTGGTTCGACTGCGGTGTGAGGCTGCCATCACGGCAGGGCCTGGACTGCGATGGGAATAGTAGCAGCAGCACATCTGGCCACGGGAAGAAGGAGCATGCGGCACAACCGGCGCCGCTTTGGGTGGCTGGAGCAAGAAGACCAGAGGTTGAAGAAGCACTACGGCTGTTGGATGGACATCGTACGGTCACTGGAGCTAGAATCGTTTATATTAACTAAGTTGACGAAGCCCTCCGTCCCCGTCAACTTAGTAGGCCCACAAGTCAGCCTCCCACAAAGGTGGGTCCCAGCTAGCAGGGGGGCTATTCATTTTTTTGTGCGTAATAAGGAGGCACTTCCGGTGGGTCCGGGCTGACAGCAGGGGGAACAGTTTTTTTTGCGAAATACGGTGGCCCGTCGGGTGGGTCCCAGCAGTCATGGGCAAATGTTCTTTTCGCGAAATACTGGTGGCCCGTTCGGTGTGTCCCTGCTATCAGGTGGAGGAATAATTATTTTCCATGTAATAAGGAGGCACTTCCTTGCGGCTGCCGTGGACCCAGCTGTCAGCCTCTTCACGTATAGTATTCTTCCGATGGAATTCGATCGTTGACCACATTGACCACACCGCGCCGAGAGTACCACGGCGGTGGACGACGGCGAGGCCTAGGAAGGGGACAACGCAGAGCCGGGGAAGACGCGGCAGTGGATGGCTACGCGGAGAGGAGTACGAGGGTTCACTGGTTCGGCTGCGCTGCCGTCGCTGCAGAATAACTGGGGGTGTGGGTGAGTGGAGTGGAGGGATGGCCTGGCCAGCGATGGGAGTACTATGGAGGCGGTGAGGCCTCCGCGGCAGCACAGCCGGCCACGGGAGGCATGAGCAGGCGGCACGACCGGCGCTACTTTGGGCGGCTGGAGCAAGAAGACCAGAGGTTGAAGAAGCACTACGGCCGTTGGATGGACATCGTACGGTCAGTCGAGCTAGAATTGTGCATATATTGACTAAGTTGACAACGCCCTTCGTCCCCGTCAACTTAGTAGGCCCCGTCAACTTAGTGGACATCGTATGGGGAGTATGCTTTTTTTGGGGCATAATAAGGAGTCACTTCCTTGCATGCGAAAATATAGCTGGTGGGTCCGAGCTGTCAGCGGCGGTAATGTTTTTTCCGCGAAATAAAGAGGCCCTTTCGGTGGGTCCCAGGTGTCAGGTGGAGGAATCATTATTTTGCGCGTAATAAGGAGGCATTTCCTTGCTTGTGGCCATGGACCCAGTTGTCAGCCTCTCCACGTACAGTCCACTTCAGATGCATGTCGGTCGTTGACCAGGTTGACCACACCACACCGAGAGCACCAGGGCGGTGGACGACGGTGAGGCCTAGTAAGGGAACGACACGGAGGCAGGGAAGACTTCGCAGTTGTTTCCCACGCGGAGGGGATTACGACTGTACAAGAGTTTACTGGTTCGTCTGCCGTTGCTAGAGAATAACAGCAGGTGTGGGACTGTGGGTGAGTAGAGGTATGGCTAGGCCTGCGATGGGAGTACGATGGAGCGGTGAGGCCTGCGCGGCAGCACAGCCGGCCGCGTGGAGGAGGGAGCAGGCAGTCTCGACGACGCTTGTTTGAGCGACTGCAGCAGGAAGATCAGAGATTGAAGAAGCACGACGGCCGTTGATTGGACATCCAACAGTATACATGCCACCTGTGGAAAGCCTCAAATCTGTGGAAAACTGCATACAACCCATCTGCCATTATTTCAAATAGTTTACAGCCCATTTGCTAATTCTTACAGGTTTTTTTGGAGCCCATATTCTTTTTGTTAGCATTACAGCCCATATTGTGGCCATGGTTAAAAATTATACGAAATTTTGCATATGTTGATGCGGTTTGAACTGTTTTTAATCCCGAAATTTCGAGTCACATTCAGAATGATTTTAAAAATAAATGTATGTCAATATAAAATCCAATAAATTGTCCGCGCATAAAAATCAATGCAATTTAAAATGTCAAAATGAAAAAAAGATATTTGAAACTAATTGTCGGTTTGATGTGTTTTAAAAATGTACAACCCATTTCTCATTACTGATAGGCCATTTTCTCGGCCAGCCGAATGAAGCTCTCCTCATCATGAAAGATTTGCAGCCCAACAAGCCAGATAAAGCAACTTGCTTGACAAATCACAAAAAAACTGGGCTAGCCATTTTCAGAAAGAAAAAAAACTACTAGGCTGGTCTGTGGTAAACATAAAAGAAAAGGCTGTCTAGACAGGCCAGAGTGTCCCGCACAGCCCAGTTGACACCCTGCATCCGTCTCAAAAACAAATTAGATAAATGCCACTCCAATTATGGCGATTCATAAAAATGCCACTGCAATTTCCAAACTTTGAAAAATGCCACTGCAATTTTTGCAAACTTTGAAAAATGCCACTCAGTTTGCAAACTTTGAAAAACGCCACTCCAGACTTCGAAAAATGCCACTAGAAATGGCATGAAATGGCATTTTTCAAAGTTTGGAAATTGCAGTGGCATTTCTCAGAGGCATTTATCAAATTAACCCAAAACAAAAATAAATGGGCGAGCTGCTGGGTCCCTGGTGTCAGCCGCTCATTGTGCAATTCTCTCGTTTATTGACTATGTTGACAATGGCATGGGACCCAGATGTCAGAAACCCACTAGGAGGAGCCATTTTTTTTATTGGCTTGAAATAAGGAGGCACTTGCTTGCGTACTACCATGACCTTGGCGGGTCCCTGCTGTCATCCTCTCCACATACAATCATCTCCTGATTGTGTACGCGTCAACTTACTAGGCCCACAAGTCAGCTTCTAAACCCATGGAGGACAAATACAACCCATTTAAAAAATAACAACCCATTCCATACGTTCAAACGGGAAGTTCAACATTCAGAGCAAAGTAACAGGTCTGATTCACATATATAGTACTGTACTTCCACGTTGACAACCATCATAGCCAAGTTAACTATCTACTCCCACTAGACAAGTACTAACTTACTCTTAGCTAACTAGACGATGTCGGTCGCCATCTGAGGTACATGCTAAACGCCAGCACGGGCGTCCTGCGCCTCGCCTCATACTTGCCAGAGGTGCGATAGGGCGCGTTTCTCGCGCGCGTTGGCCCTTTCCATGCCGGCGTGGTCCACCGAAGCTTCGGCTTCCAAGCGGGAAACCCACTTGACGAGCTGGTAGTAAAAATCAGCGTCGCGAACACGTGCGTGCCCGATAGCCTCTAGGGCTATTTGCCGGGCACCGGCCTCCATGTAGTCGGCCCAGTTGCGGGCGATCTGCTCGCGACTCAGAGTGTCGGTGCGCTGCTGCTCCATGTCCCGCTGGTGGCGCAAATCGGCGATACGCTGCTCCTCCGCCAGGTGGTTGCGCTCCAACAACTCATGCTCCTCCGCCATGCGGTCGTGCTCCAACAACTCCTCGATCTGCGCATTGCCATCTAAAGACAGATAGAATACCTCCTCCCTCTGTCTTCCTTCCCGTGAAAAACCAAACACTAGTTCCAGCGGTGACCGCCTCTGGCGTCGCCTACCGCGGACGGGCGGGGGCATGGCGGACGTGGCGAGCAACATCGGGACGGTGGGGGCTTATGAGGATATGGCAAGTTGGGTCATGGTGGCACCGGAGAAGGCCGGGAAACAGTACTTATAGGGGGAAGGTAGCGCGACGGTCATCGGAATTCAATGCATAATGGCTTGGCGCGCCAGCTTGCCATGGAAAACTAGGGAAACTGAAATTATGATTGTGCCGTCCCGTCCCGTCTGGGTCGCATGCCGGCATGGCGGTCAATCAAGTGCACTCGAATCATCTCCCTCCTTGTCAATAATGATTCCACGGATTTAAAAAGCCCGCAACAATTAAAGCGTATCTTTTTTCGTATCAGTTAGCTGCCTTAATTACGGCCGGCTGCATGCAGGCACTCAGAATCGCTCGCAGGCAGTACGCGAAGCAGCATGCAACGAGTCACAGCCGAGGGCACGCATGCAGCCACTTAAATCGCTGGAATTAATTAGGCTTAAACTTCTGCATGCCGTTAATTATTGACATGCCTTAGTCTTGCTGCTTTGCTCACGGGACTAACAAACCCGGACGGAGGAAGTACCTTGGTTGGTGAGAGGTTTGAATTAAGCCCTGCAAACCGGAAAGGAGGTACTAGTACGTGTGTGATCCGCTATTTATTCGTGTAGGATCGAGCAGGTCGTTTCTTGAATTGAGCCCTGCAAACCGGAAAGGAGGTAGTACGTGCGTGATCCGCTATTTATCCGTGTAGGATCGATAGTGTAGCTTGTCAGTTTCTTCAGAGGTAGGCATTTTTATCCATGTAGGATCGATAGTGTAGCTTGTCAGTTTCTTTAGAGGTAGGCATACTTCGCATCTTGCGTCGCAAATAAAACTGTCAGGAGCGCATTTGTAGGCTAGCTAGTGATCGATCAGTAACTTGTAAACACTGAGCGAACAGAAATAAGTAACTGTTAATGCATCTCAATGATTCACAGATCATATACAAATATGTAGCTCCAAAAGCAAAGATCAGCCACTTCGGATCTTGCGTTGCAACTAAAACTAACTAGTACGATTCCCATACATAAGATCAACATGTTAATGCATCTCAATGATCACAGATCATATACAAATATGTAGCTCCAAAAGCAAAGATCTGGAAAAAACATTTGTTCTTCCTACTAACATGGATGCTTTTATTGGCCAACTTTCATTACAGACTGAAAGACAAATTTGTTTGTGAAGTCTACAATTCCTCTTGCAAACGTAAGTGGTTTCACCAACAGCTGGAACCATGAGAATGAACCACACATGATGGAGGAACATCCACTGCAATATGATTTGGTGTTCTCTCGATCACACCGCGAGACTATTTTCGGAATACAAACTTTAACTTAGGCAAAATGATGCCCATTGTATAATCAGACCAAAGCAATGAAGCACCAACTGTTGGCCAGTAAATAGTACAGTACTACTTTTCTGCAGTCCATGAAGTGACTATCCAATCTTTGTGTCTAGTTTCAAATGGCACTGCATGCAGTGACTATACTATTCTCTTGTGCAGTTCAACCAAAATTGTGGACACTTTGTTTGTTTGCCAAATAGCAATGGGCAGACATCTCTGTCTGCACAAATATCAAGCAGCTAGTAACATATCAAGCAGCTAGCAAACCACTAGTATTACTATCTAATGACAGTACAAAAAGAGTAGCAGGATAGTAGCAAACCATGTACCTTCATAATGAACAGCTCATAGTGCCACCAATTGGATATAAAGGTTTGGAAAAAAACATGCTCCTAATGTTGAACCAGTTGGACTTTCTGTGCAGCTCCACTAAAATTGAGCATCCGTGTTTGCATAGATATTGAAAGTGTGATTACTATAAAACTGGCACTAGTTGAAGCATAGACTCACAAATATAAGCATTCCAATTTCTTAATGGGAAAAGGTAGCAAGACTGTTTCTAACAACCTGTTTGAAGGAATAAATAAAGCAACATCGGCTGATGTCAGGAAGGCATACATAGTTTTTTCTGAAAAACTGAGCCATTCTTGACCTTTCCTCTTCTTTTAAGCAAATTTTGTGCAGTTCTACTAAAATAAAATGCCATCACCGCCTTGACAATTCAGTCACACTGTACAAAAGGAAATGACTTAACATTACATCATGATGTCAGGTATGTAGTCGACAGGCATTAGAGACAAACATACAGACCTACTCCGATAACATAATGAACATTAATTTTAACAAAGGTGTGACTAGCTTTATCGGGATAATTTGAGTGAACTCTACACCATTCGAATACTACAAATATACACTAATCCAGTGGCTAGTGCAACAGTAGAGTAGTTAGTTTATTACAGGGCACAGTACAATGGTTTTACTGAACAGATTTCAATAAACTCTAGCACTGGAAGGTTTCTATAAGAATTAACAATACAAAATGTAAAGGTAACAAGTTTCAGCATTGGTATACTAGTGGCATTTGACAAAATGTAAAGGTAACAATACATCCACAATCAACAGCTAACCCTGAAATAATCCAGTGACATTAAATGGCATTGCTTAAATTTATCGGTGGCATTAGACTGAGAGCGGCATTAGTTATTAAATGTGGCTTCGCTTTAGCAGTAGCATTGCTTGACTTGACTGTTGGCGTTATACTAACAGCAAAAAAAGTGGCAATAAGAGCATGGGAGGCCCACTCGGACAGTGGGCGCACCAGTACGATGTACCTCCACAGACGCAGAGTGGTAAGGGAGGTATGGTTTCCCAGAGCAACAAATATACAGGCAGCATATGTGGATTATGTCCCATTTTTGTTCTCTTTAGCCACCTTTTTCCTATGTGAGGACAACAAACCGATCGACCTGGTCATTCTCTATTGCGTTGTCATGCCTTTCTACCCTTCTTCAACCACGAGACATGAGACTCGTTCCTTAGCTACTGATTTTCCCCTTTTCAACCTAGATGCAGGTTCGATGCCTACTCTCTTGGACAGTTCCTTTCCTTATTCAACCCAGACATGGATTAGTCTGCATGAAGTAGGGTTTCCTTTAATAGTGCAAATTATGGTTTTCGTCTGCGTGGCGAGCAAAGCAGAGGATAGAAAATTGGGAAGATGGTGGAGTGGAAAAAGATCCACATGCAATGACGTGCCAGATGGGGCAATAGAACAAGGGTATGGTTCAAAAAGAGGTAGCATACCTGAGGGTCGGCGGGAAGTGGCTTCGCTCGTGGTCGTCGTCCTCCGCACACACTACGACAGCGAGCTTGGGGACGGAGGCCATCCAGCGCGGGCGCTAGGTTTGAGAGGACGGCCTTGTCGTCATTGTGTGACCTCGCTCGCCGATGACGAGTGCGTCAACACTGCACGTCCTTTTCTTCCCCGGCGGATCTATGACCACCGGTGAGGAGGGAGAGAGGGGCCGTATTTTTTAGATCTGGAGAGAAGGTGGTAGTGTGAGAAGCAAGTGGGCAGCCCTTGGCAAGAAAGCGATGAAGCTCCAGCCTATATATCTTTCTTATACTACTAGTACTGGCCATTCCAACATATCAGTGAGACGAAGGCGAGTAGTAGGAGTATTTCCGAACCGACATGTAGGCCGGGGTGCCCCTTCGTGAACCGTGGCAAACTGGCAACCGCCCACCGAATCTTCGCCTTTCCCTCTCGATTTAGAACTCTGTCGCACGCTCTTCCTCTCCCTCCTCCATTTTCCTTCACCCCTTCACCCTTTCTTCTGCCATTGTTCGATCATCTTCTCCACGGAGGGAACAGGACGGAAACGACCCCGTTATTCTTGCCCCGATCTGAAAGATGACGTGGTGGAGGAACTCATTGATCGGTGTGACGTCATCACCTCGGCTAGCATGGCAGGTTCGTTCAAGCCCATTCTTGACTCAACTAATAACATCATTACAAGGAACCCAAGAGTCAAGGAGCGGTTTGATCTCCCTTACCTTCTTCGCCGTGACCCTGATGACTGGTGCCGTCACGACGGAGGCCTCGCCCTGTGCAAGTTGATGCCGCTTGATAATGATACATATGATGTTAAGATGCCATCGCTTGAGGGCAAGGCTTGGGCAGGCGCAAATGGAGATTGGGTTTTTTACATTGGGTCCAACTGCAAGTGGGAACTTGTGAATGTGTACACTCGTGACCGGGTTCCACTTCCAAAAATCTCAGCAGACTGCCCAGAGGTTGAGCACACCGGTATTGTACGCACGTTCAAATACAATCATGGTGACTGTTTTCTACGGAAGATAGCAATTTTTCGAGTTCCCAACCGCTCTTGGAATTACAACAACTATGAAGTTGTTGCTATCTTCGACAAGCTTGTTGCCGTTCTTGCTGGTTTGACTCGATGGAGATTGCTCAAAAATCAGTTTATGTACACGGATGAGTACTGTGATGCAATTTAATATGAGGGCCTTGTGTTTGCTGCCACCACTCGTGGCACTGTTTTTGCATGGAGTCATTGTTTCGGTACGTTTGTCTTCCACCGTAATTATAATTGTTTCATCCACATGCATGCGGGTTAGCAAGTTTCCCTTTACTAATTAACCTTCGTCTTGTGTTTCCAAGGTCCTGCGAACATTCCACCACCTATACTTGAAGATTTTTATAACCAAGGGGGAGATGACGATGGTGATGATCACGAGCATGAGGACGAGCAGCGCCCATATACTATTTGGCGCCTGGCAACTAATTCTGATGGATCACCTCTTCTCGTGTGTATACAGCCCACTAATGATGTTACTGCTAAGGAAGCAGGTGTAGTCTCCCATGGTCGCACTCTCCGGACCTATTCCAACACCTGTTGCATGGTATTCGGGATGGATACTAGTGTGCTAGCACAAACTCCTTCTCCCTGGTACAGAATTTATAGTCTTGGAGAAAACTCGCTCTTCCTTGGACAAAACTATCCAATGATGGTGAAAGGCGATCCAACTGCTGTTGACACAACGTTACTACCATTTATGAGAAGCAATTGTGTCTATACCTCGGACATTTGGGTGGTTCCCTACCCTGGTACTGATATAGTAGGCCACTTCAGCCTAGATGATCAGTCCTGCGTTGGTCTCCAGATCGACAATGGATGGCCCGTCCCAGAGAATCACTTGTGGTTCAAAGCAAGCGTTTCCAACACCGAGGAATGGTTGAGTTGAAGTTCATTTCATTGCTTGTTATTTGTTGTGTGGTGAAAACTTTAGTATTTATAATGTATCCTCGTTGTCGATGTGGGTTGATGACATGTTGTATGTAATAAAATGATATGCATGTGATAAACTTACTAAATTTATGTATGGCTTTCGAGTCGCTTCTGTGAGTGAGGGGTGTGACGAGGCAAAAAAATATTTTCCGAATACATAATTGTACGTGCATTGCAACAGGTTATCGGATGAGGCCAATCAACAATAGTAGTACACTATTTGTACTAGCTTCACATGCTTCGCACGTTGTGCGGGTGTTTTTACTGTAGCCATATTGTACTCTACTACGTAACTAGCACCTCGAATCCTCGATACTAGTAGTACTATATAGTAAGTAGTAGGAGTAGTAGGGTGGCATGGGCCAGAACAAGCATTCACGTCCAGGAGTACGGCATACGCCACCAGCACGACTTCCATCTGACACCATATTTCTTGGAGTGCGTGCTAGATCAATCTCTTCAACCTCATCGTTTCTCTAACTCAGCCATCGCATGGCAGGCGAGGTGGGGGTTTGCCGATAGTCGGTTTCCTTAACTGTGGTCCCACTTGTAAGGCCAACTGCAACGCGCGACCCAAACGGACCTCCATTTTGCACGAACTCCAACGATAATTTTGACTAGAAAAGCAAGACCAAAGAAAACAAGAACCACAAGAATACATTTTACTACTCCTGTAAGTTGGATTAGTGCCTTCTCGATGCATTCATTGTTGATCTACGGAGGCTCGATCTTGCGTGCTTCTTTCTTCTTCGAGTGTAAAGAAGTAGACGCTGCTTCCTCGCATCTAGTCTCATGTCTAGCCTCTATTCTAGTACTCCCTCCGGTCCGTTTTTCTCTGTGTCTAAGCAGCAACACGCATACCAAGTAGGAGTATCAACAACTGCACTAATCTCATCTATAGCCTCTGTGCTAGCTAAAAGTGATAGAACATCTACTAAATTGCGCTCTATCAATATATGGATGTACTCTTCTTCCCAATACAAAAACTTGCATCCATTCTACTCCCTCCGTTGCACATTACATGCCTTCTATTTGTCAAAATATATATGTATCTAGACATGTTTTAGTATATAGGTACATCCATTTTTGGACAAATGGAAGTCAAGTATTTTGGAACGGAGGGAGTACACAATAAAAATTTTAAGTTAGCACAACTAGTCTAATCCAAGAGCACAACCGAAGATTTGGTCGGGTTCTTCCTCCTTTTGCCGACACGTGGGACATCCAGCATCCAGGTCGTGTCATGAAAGAAAATAGAGTGGTAGTTGAAGCCATGAGATGTACATCTTGGGTTAAACTGTAAATAGAATCTTACTACTCTTGAGTAACTCCAAAAGCGGCCACCGAAGATCTTTCTTGGATTTGTTTTTCATCACCAGCACGTCGAGGTGAAAGATGTGCGGGTTCAATGGGTCCTCTTGCATTTTCACTGACATGTGGGGCCGCATGTGAGCAAACAGACGATGGGCTCCGCGCGTTCACTGGCTGGCTGAGAAGAGAGATAGAGGAGGGCTGAGCACGGACCGTAGGAAATTTGTTCTACGTTCCTCGATATAGGCTCGATATAGTGGGCTGGCATGGGCCATAACTAGCATTCACGTCTAGCAGTACGTCACACGCCACCAACATGAGTCCCATCCGACACCAATTTTCTTGGAGTCCGTGCTACAACCATCTCTACTCCCTCCTGTTTTCTCAGCCATCGCGTGGTGGGCGGGGTGGGGGTTTGCCGATAGCCGGTTTGCTCAACTACGGTCCCACTTGTAAGTGAAAATGAAACACCGCACGCATTCCCGCTTGAGCGGCGTGCCGGACCAACCGTGTGCGGGTGCGACGTGAACACGGCAGGCTTTTCCTTTTGAACTCGTAACTTGTAAAATTTGGTTCTGCTCCATGGCGCGATCAATAGATAGAAAATAACGATTTTTCCTAGAGTAATGAGAAGTTTGGTTCTGGCGCCGTTCATGCATCGAGTACGTACAAAAATTATGAAGTTGATGCAAAAGGTAAGATAATTACTGTAGTATCATATACTACTACATGGATTTGACGGAAAGATAAAAATACATACGGATCCATCAACAACATCCTCACGCCCTAGTGCGCCGGGTCACCAACCGACGTGTGAGGAGGAGCGGCATTGGCGGTGAGCTCAACGTGCTTCTGAACAGTGACCTCCAAGGTTGCCCTGCGTTCCAAGAAGGCCAGCGTCCTATCGTCCTCCTCTTGCATGTAGTAGTCCTTGTGGACGATTTGCACGTAAACGTGGGTGATTATGTCGATGGTGTCTTGCTGCGCCAGGCACTGCACGACGAGCGCGACCTCGAGGTGGACATTCTCCGGCGCGACGGCGGGCAGTCGCAGGGCCACCAATGCGTCGAAGAGGTTGTCACCATAGTGGCCGTTGAGGGTGGCGGGCATCACAGAGCCTGGGCGCGTCGGCTGGAGGCTTACGTCAAAGTTGTCCGTGAGCTTCTTGACGATGGTGAACTTGTCGAGGAAACCGACGAGGACCTCGTCGAACAAGGAGACGAAGCTGTCGTCCAAGCGGCCCCTCGCCCTGGCGGCCTCAAGCAATACTACCTGGAGACGTTCCTCATTGCCGGGCCGCAGGCCGGCGTCGTGGACCATCTGGCACAGCTGGCTGATGCTCGCGCTCATCGCCTCCATGGGTCAACTGATCTTGCGATTCGAGTGATCACTCTTGCCCTTGGTTAGCGTGCGTAGGTGCGTAGGATTTCGTACTACTCCTCGGCCCTCTACTGCACCTGCCTTGTAACGCCCCGGATTCGATGCGCCAGGTGTCTGCCAGTTATTCGCCGTAGTTGCCATGTCATTTTCTTGCGTGTTGCATTTTATCATGTCATCATGTGCATTGCATTGCATACGTGTTCGTCTCATGCATCCGAGCCTTTTCCCCGTTGTCCGTTTTGCAATCCGGCGCTCCTATGTCCTCGGGCGTTCCCCTTTTTTGTCTCTCATTGTGAGCGGGTGTTAAACTTTCTCGGAATGGACCGAGTCTTGCCAAGCGGCCTTGGTATACCACCGGTAGACCGCCTGTCAAGTTTCGTGCCATTTGGAGGTCGTTTGATACTCCAACGGTTAACCGCGTAGCCCGAAGCCCCTTTCTCTTTGCAGCCCAACACCCTTCCAAAGTGGCCCAAAACCCATCTAACTTCCCTCCATGCTCTCGGTCGTTCGATCACGATCGCGTGGCCGAAATCGCTCCTCATTTGGACTCTCCTAGCTCCCTCTACCTATAAATATGTGCATCTCCCCCGAATTCGCAGACGAAACCCTAGATTTTCCCTCTCCGCCGCCGGACACGTCCAGCCGCAGCCGGACACGTCCGCCCTCGCCCCCGCGCCAATCAGATCCGGCACGTGGCAGCCGCCGCCGGCCCGC
>NC_057798.1:122925253-122936040 GCF_018294505.1 Triticum aestivum
CCGCACCAGAATCCGCGCCCCGCCCCTCGCCGCCTTGCCGCGCCGGCTTCGGCGCCCGCCGCCCGCCGGATCCGGCCAGATCCGGTCCGGGGCCGCCTCCCCGAGCCTCTGGCGACCTTCCCTTCCCCGGCCACTGCATCCTCTCCGGCGAACCTCGGCATCCGCGCCATGGATCCAGATCTGAGATCTGAAGGTTGACCCCCGAAAATCCCTAAGTCCCCGAATCTGTGTAATTTTCATGCCTTGTTCATCATGACGTATCTCTGCATCCGTAGCTCCATTTTGTGCGTGTAATATGTCAAATTGTTCGTCTCGACGTGTACTTTGTTTCATTCCATTGCATCATATTCATTTGAGGTCATATTGATGCCTAAATCATCGTTGCAAGAGTGCTTCATAATGTTATCTGCTGTCTGTTAACAGAACGAGCTCTTTTGTCATTTTTGCCATGATTGATGTGTGCATCCTATGAGGTTGATATCTACACGTGTTTTGAACTATGCCATGTCTTCTTTATAGAGGTGCTTACCATGTATTTTTGTGATCAATGTGGTGACTAGCACAAGCATGCAAACTAGGCTTCGTGATATTGCTGATTTTAGTCCCTGTTCTGCTGTTATTTTGATGCCATGTAAACTTGATGCTACAGAGAGATCCATGCATATTTTGAGATACTTCAGTAAGGATGTTTTGAACATGTGGTTATTGTCTATTCATTCATGCCCTTTGTTGCAATTATGGAGTAGTCTAGCATGTCATTTTCGTGCTCTACTTTTGCTTCAAAATGTTTCCTGGCAGATTGTTTACATGTTATTCAATTTTGCCAAGGTTGTTGTAGTTGATCCTTGCATGCTACAGACTTGTTCTTACCTTGATTTGTTTCACAAATATGTCTTCTTACTGTTGGGTGCCTTGCCATGCCATGTATTGCTCTGTAGTGAGTTGCACAAGCTCACCAACATGCCTTCATAATTCTGTTCCTGTCATGTTTAAATCTGTATTATAACTTGCTATGTTTACGTGGGTGCCATCATATTTTCTGATCCTTTTTGGCTCATGGTCAGTAAGGGACTTTTGATCTATGCTTTGAGTAGATTCATGCCATGCCTTTGTTTTCCATGATAAGTTCCTGTAACATGTTGTTTGATAGCTCTAAACATTGCAACCTGATGTTATCTTCTGCAAAGTCTGAAATTGTTATAACTTGCAATCTTACCATGTGTGTTTGAGCATGTTCTAGTGATTTCTGGAGATAGCTCAGTGTTCATGTTTTGTTATGCTTTACCTGTACATCATGTCCATGCCTTTTGTTATCATGTTGAGATGCGGTAGCTTATTGTTTTGATGCTTGCAATATGCCTAGTTGCTGTTTTGGACAGATTGTTGCTATAACTTGTATAGAGTGTGTGTGTTGAACCGTTGTCCCGTTTTGAGTGTGCTTTATATGAAACTTGCTTAGAATTGCATGTAGCTTCATATTATCATGTTGCTTCCTTGTTTTGAGGTGTTTGCTTGATGTTTGTATGCATTTTGCATCAATGCCATGTTTAACTTGTTTTGCTCATATCTTCTAGGCCGTAGCTCCGAACTAAATGAACTTTATATGTAACTTGACTAGAATCTCGTGTAGATCATCTTTGTGCATCTTAACTTGCTGTTTAACAACTTGAACATAAGGTTTATTCAGATCTGGACCAATTTCGAAATATGCATATGAGGACTTACCGGAATTGTTATATGTTGTTCCTGGCCTCATTTAAACTTGCTTTGATATGTTGCTCTTGTTTGCATCATCTCTTGCCATGAGTAGCTTCATGTAGCTTTGTCATGCATCATGCTTGTTGTGCATCATGTCGTGTTCTTGTGTGGTGTGTTTACCTTGTTGTGTGCTTCTTCTTGTTAGTTCCTGTTTGGTTGCGATCGTGAGGACTCGTTCGTCTACGCTTGGTTCGGCTTCACCCGTTCATCTTCTTCATGGACTCGTTCTTCTTCCTAGCGGGATTTCAGGTAAGATGACCGCTACCCTGGATCTCACTACTATCATTGCTATGCTAGTTGTTTCGTTCTATCGCTATGCTGCGCTACCTATCACCTGTTTATCAAGCCATCCCAAATTGCCATGAACCTCTAACCTTTGACACCTTTCTTACGCAAACCGTTGTTTGGCTATGTTACCGCTTTTGCTCAGCCCCTCTTATAGCGTTGCTAGTTGCAGGTGAAGTTGAAGATTGCTCCATGGTGGACAGGATTTTGTTGGGATATCACAATATCTCTTATATTATTAATGCATCTATATACTTGGTAAAGGGTGGACGACTTGGCCTTTTGCCTGGTGTTTTGTTCCACTCTTGCCGCCCTAGTTTCGGTCATACCGGTGTTATGTTCCCGGATTTTGCGTTCCTTACGCGGTCGGGTGATTTATGGGACCCCCTTGACAGTTTGCTTTGAATAAAACTCCTCCAGCAAGGCCCAACCTTGGTTTTACCATTTGCCTCACCACCACCTACCTTTTCCCTTGGGTCGGCCAACCCGAGGGTCATCTTTATTTTAGCCCCCCCCCCCCCAGGCCAGTGCTTGTCTAAGTGTTGGTCCGAACTGAGCTGCCTGCGGGGCCACCTCGGGGCAACTTGAGGGTTGGTTTTACTCGTAGCTAGTCTCATCCGGTTTTGCCCTAAGAACGAGATATGTGCAGCTCCTATCGGGATTTGTCGGTGCATCGGGCGGCTTTGCTGGTCTTGTTTTACCATTGTTGAAATGTCTTGTAAACCAGGATTCCGAGTCTGATCGGGTCTTCCTGGGAGAAGGTATATCCTTCGTTGATCGCGAGAGCTTATCATGGGCTAAGTTGGGACACCCCTGCAGGGTATAATCTTTCGAAAGCCGTGCCTGCGGTTATAGACAGATGGGAATTTGTTAATGTCCGGTTGTAGATAACTTGACACCAGATCCGAATTAAAACGCATCAACCGTGTGTGTACCCGTGATGGTCTCTTCTCGGCGGAGTTCGGGAAGTGAACACGATTTCTGGGTTATGTTTGACGTAAGTAGGAGTTCAAGATCACCTCTTGATCATTGCTAGCTTCACGCCCGTTCCGCTTGTTCTCTTCTCACTCTTATTTGCGTATGTTAGCCACCATATATGCTTAGTCGCTGTTGCAAACTCATCACTTTACCCCTTCCTTTCCCTTTAAGCTTTTCTAGTCTTGATACCCATGGTAATGGGATTGTTGAGTCCTCGTGGCTCACAGATTACTACAACAACAGTTGCAGGTACAGGTTATGCGATGATCATGACGCGAGAGCGATGCTTGCTTGCGTTGAGTTCTTCTTCTGCTTCTTCGATCAGGGGATAGATTCCAGGTTGGCAGCCTGGGCTAGCAGGGTGGATGTCATTTGAGCTTCTATTTGTGTTTCATCCGTAGTCGGATGTTGCTTTTGTAAGATGGTGTTGTATTCTTGTGGCATGTATGCCTCTTGTATGTATCCCCATCTATTATGTAATGTTGATGTAATGATATCCACCTTGCAAAAGCGTATCAATATGCGGTTCTATCCTTGGTGGGACCTTCGAGTCTCTTTAGGATAGTATCGCATATTGGGCGTGACATGCCTTTTGCTGTATGATAGGTGGGCCAGCCACCCCCTGGGCCCATGTGTCATTCACCCAAAGGCAGTTGTCGTAAGTCAATGGAGCTGCGTCCCCCTCCGTGCCGGTGCAGTATAGTCATCTCACCGGACCTCTAGTTGGGGCCAAACGAGAGAAGTTTGATGTTTACTGGTTGATTGGTCCCCTTTGCATTTTGCGCCAAGTTTTGACCTTTGATTTAACTTATAAAATGTTAATGCATGTAAACAAAAATGTTGTGTAAGTCACATTACGAAAACCAAATAATCCCAAAACACTTAGGCACGGTGCATTAACTCCCTCCTTATTTCTTATTTCGTGACATATCAACCAATGAGAGATGTGGGCCGTGCATGCTTTCAGTGACTTGAGACTACTAAACATGACATGCAGTGTTTAGTTCATTGCATGTAATCCTATTAGTAGTTAGCAAAAAAACATTAAGTTCTCTCGCCGATAGGAATAAAACACCATGTATTTATTTACAGAGGGAGTAGTACATTTTTTGTGACATGCATTACTACTAGATATTGCTAGTCAAATACTAAAATCCAGATGGACGTGGTAGTACTCCTAAATCCAGACGGTGGTGCTACTAGTACTAGCACTGTACTACTCGTTGGTCAAATTATTACGTGCTGCTCCTCACAGTGAAGTGACAAGACCCTGCGCCGGAGATGACACCTGAGTATAGGCGCCGTGTTCGGCATACCATAGTCAGCCTCACCGTCTGCAGTCACTATCATCATGGCTGTAGAGCTTGCCTGCTTACAACTTGCCCTGTTCGACATAATTTCCCGTGCGTAGATGCCCGTGCATTGCACGGAACACCAAGATTGGGGGTGGACGGCTCCGGCAGCGGACATCGCACCAGATTTTTCCACCGCCTTCTAGATGTGGTGGGGAGGAGATAAGGCTGATTGTGAGAGACAAGGAGTTGTTTGTAAATAGGGAACAAGTACGGGCATCTTTTTGCAAAAATGGAGAAGCTTGGTTTGTATGCGTCAGATCTAGATCCGACGGCTATTGGTGAAAGATGGGAGGCACAACATCATCACCAACTCAGGACCTGTTTGATTCGCAGGATTTTGAAAACACAGGAATAGGACACGGCAATATTACAAGTTTCAAACTGATATTACAAATGTTAGGAGTAATGTTGCACCTAGGAAGAGGGAATTACTAGGAAGTTTACATAAGAACTTCCGTTACTTTAGGTGGATGCAGCATTATCATACAAACTAAAATCCACCGCCCTGACAAGTTACTAATGGGCAAATAAGTTTTCGAGACTCTGGCCGCTTGATGTTTCAAAAACAAATTCAGCTTCTGCGGAGACTTTGTCATTTAGGCTTAGACGCTTGCGCTGATCAGCACACTATTCATTGTTGCGCCAGAGAACGCCAAACCTCATTACCTTGAGCACACTTGCCTCCAGAACAAAGAACCTGGCCAATTTAATCTCAGATGTGCTGCCTCAGTAGTCGATCAAATCAATTTCTGTAAGATGGAGATCAAGGCATTCGATGAGATTGTTATAGTGCAGCACATTTTTCACTTTCAGGTCTTTTTTTATCTGCAAAAGAAGAGAACATATTAGAGCAGTTGGTTGCATAAGATTGACGTGTCATCAAGAGGTTCCAATATCATTCGCTCATACGATAGGGTTGGCTGGCTAGTGATATTTTTTCACTCTCTCTCTCTCTCTCTCTCTCTCTCTCTCTCTCTCTCTTTCTGTTTCCTCTCATTTAACTAGGAGCATGTGAAGAGCTTGGGCATTTGTCGCCTACCACTATGTGGCCGATGCCATATTTCGCAAAAGTATGCCACATAATACGCATCGATGTCAAATCAAAAGATTTTGGCACCGCTCTCGCGATGTGAGAGAGTTGGCACTGGTGTGCACACAGACCCACATGTATAAACAAATCAATCAAACCAACTACACCAGCCTCTCACTCTCCCAAACAAGTGTTTTTTTATTGCATCGGTCCTCTCTCTCTCCCACGCACTGTTTTTTCATTGCGTGAGTTAATTTGGCACCGGAGCAAAGTAGGTGATCCAGATTGGGGCACCAGGTGAGCAATGGAGGGGCATCGATGCCAAATGCATCACAAGTGAATTTGGAACATATTTTGGCCTACATAGCCCACCTTTGTACTCCCTCCGTCCCAAAATTCTTGTCTTAAATTTGTCTAAATACGGATGTATCTAGTTACATTTTAGTGTTAGATACATCCGTATCTAAACAAATGTAAGACAAGAAGTTTGGGACGGAGGGAATACTACCTCATATTTAGTATAACATTTTGACCATAGATTTACCTAAGAAAATGCCAATGCATGTCACCAAAAATTACACCATTTGAAATTATGTTCAAATATGAATCCAACGATATAGTTCTTAGTGACATGCATTAACATTTTGTCAGTTAAATCTATGGTCAAATTTTGATACTACAAAATTGGAAGAGTAAACCTGGACGGAGGTAGTACTTGCTCTTAGGGTAACCATAGAGTTACTGGAGTAGTCTAAGTTACTTTCCACTATGACTAGCCTAGGCTACTATAGTAGTAGTAGTACAGCATAAAAACGATGCAGGTGATCACGTGAGAAAAAATACTAAAAACATTTCTTTCAGTGCAGTGCATAGATGCAGTTTTGAACACTACACTTGTCATCGTAATTTGGGAAAATTACGAAAAAATTGAGATACGTTGTGATTACCGTTTACTTATAGGAAAGAAGTTTCACCTCGATGAGTAGCTTCTCCGTGCACGGAAAGCATGTAAGGAATCCAACAACTTGATCCAAATTGGGGCCGATAGATTTTAGTGCTAAGATCTTCACTGTGCGCATGGACTGGGTCAACCTTGTGGGAATCATTTTCTAGAAGACGATCGTAAATACATCAAGAAGAAATTTAAAAATGTGAATTTCAAGAAGACAGAGAAGAAGATGAGTGATGTACCTGAACGATTACGGATCCAATAAAGAGCTTGGAGAATTTGGCAGACGAGTACACCAACGCTGTCAATTTCGGCGCGTCAATGACCCTAATTTTTGTTGGACCTTCTAGATCCGATACAAGCAATCTCTCAAGGAAAGGCGCATTCTCAATGACCATAACATGGAACAGCTGGAATCATCTCTTCCCAATTGATGTCTTGTTGCGGGGCCAGCAAGACACATAAATCCATGGAGATTCGTCGAGGCGATGTGGAGGCTAATGAACCCGTGGCTCTTCTCAAGATGAAGGTACTCGAGCGCAGTACAGCTGCGGAGCAGGTGCTCCATAGCCTTCTTCGAGATGACAATGTCGAAGAGGTCGATCTGCTTGAGTTGACGGAGAAGAAGGGCGGGCGCTGCATTAATCTGGGGAAGATAGCAGGAGCTGAAGCTGGCGCGGCGCAGCGTTGGTGTGAGGCGGAGCGCGGACGGCGGCAGAGAGCGACATCATCCAGCTTCAAAGCTGAGCTCCTTGAGCTGATCTAGGGAGGGGGATAAGAACCACTCGTCGAACTTGGGTTGGACCTTGCAGTTGGTACTGAACATGCGGATGTCAAGGCATCTGGCTGGCCCAGGGTGCGATGAAAGGATCTTGGAGACTGCGGCCATGTGTTTGCAATCCCCGTCGCAGAGGCAGCTGTCGATGGTGAGGTTGAGGGGGACGCAGCACCAGAGGGGGCGCCACCACCGGGAGAGCAGGGCGGTCCGCATGGCAGATTTGGTGGGGAGGAGGCCGATGATGACGAGCAGCATGTCGTCAGGGCGGCTGCTGATGAAGTCCAGGCTCGCCGGATGCGGTTTTGGCTCGAGCCGCCTCCGCTTGTTGGCTGCCTCGCCGTCCATCTCAACCGGCGGCAACGCTGGTGTACACGTGGTGCTGGTGTGCGTTGTGTGCTGGGTGTGCGCGAGTGCGTCTTTCTGTGCATGCCATCGCGCAGTGGTGAATTGTGCGTGAGTGTGTCCTTCGCGCGCCAGAAGTTTGTCCTCAATGCGCCCTCACTTTACTAGCGTGCGGGGTGCTACCCTGAGTGGTTTCAACTTTGTTTACTTCACCGCGTGTCAGATGGGCCTCTAGTTTACTTATTTTCACCCACTGCCACATGGGCCAGCACACCAAGATACAGAACATGAGCTGACAACACAGCATGTGGATTGGTTGACCGGTCAACCAAACAATATATGGAGCTATATGCTGACACAGTGAGCGTATAATCCATCGGTATAGAGAGTTCGAGTGAGAGGGGAGGCCCGTGAGAGATAGCAGAGAGAGAGAGAGAGAGAGAGAGAGAGAGAGAGAGAGCTACTCCCTCTGTTAGATAATGTAGTTACAACATTTTTTTAAGTCAAACTTTTGAAACTTTGACCAAGTTTATAAAGAAATTACTTATATCTACAATACCAAAGATAAATGATAGTATGAAATAAGTACATGTTGTGATGAATCTAATGATTGTTCCAGATGTAAATGTTTTTCTCCACATATACCTGGTCAAACTTTTTTGAGGTTTGACTTTTCAAAACATCCATATGCTTATGGACATGACAGAGTCCCTAGAGAGAGAGAGAGAGAGAGAGAGAGAGAGTGAAAAAAGTGAGTGTGCATGTGTGAAAGAGACATGGACAACACACGATAAAATTAGAGAAAAAGCGTGCGTGTTTTATGCAAACATATCACACATGCATCTTCGAAAACGGTGGCAAGCTGAGGAGATAGTGTGTGGTTGTTTGGAACAGAGAGAGGAAGACCCTTAGCACGTGACCAAGAGGGGTCTGACAAACAAGGGAGAGAGGTCGAGAGAGACGTATGGAGAAAATGCAGACATGGGGAGGAGAGAGTGTGTGTTTGTCATACACAGATCCCCTGGAGATCATGATGGGACTACATGGGTGGGAGATCGAGTGACAAGGTGTATGCGCGATAGAAGATGCCCCGAGAGATATCGAGATAGACGTATGGATGGAAGGAGACAATACGTGTGTTCCTGATGGCTAGTAAGAGATAATCATACTTAGGAAGGGGGGAGTGTTTGCGCCTATGGCCCTGTTTGGATACTCTAACTCAGTTAGAGGTTAGAGTTAGATTCATACCCTGAACTAACCCTGAACTAACTCTAAGTAAAGAGGTGTTTGGATGGCAGGGTTAGATGGAGCGCGGATACGGCGAAGCACCTTCACGGGCGGTGCGAGAAGGAGGGAGGGAGAGGACGAGAAGCTTCGAGGAAGTGGGAAGGGATCTTCTACGGGGAGAGCGAGAGAAAAAAGTGTTTATTAGTGGTCCCGAGAAGAACTAACCCAAATAAGCACCTCTTGGATGGGTTAGTTTTTTTGGATGGATTAGATGCATCTAACCTAAACGAACCCTCCTGTTTGGATCTTTTTGGGTTAGTTGACTCCAAACTAACCCAAACTAACTCTAACCCATGGATCCAAACAGAGCCTATGATGGAGTGAGGGATTATGGTACTTAGGGGGGTGCGTGTCACATGGAGAGAGAACAAGGGTGGAGAGTGTTGGATGGGTCTATATGTATAGCGCGAGCGAGACATGTGTATGTGTGAACCAGGGAGATATAATGCCAGTTTAGCTTGCGTCGTGAGCATCTTTTGCGTGGCCTGGGGTTGTGGCTGGATTTCATGCATGCTTGTTTGATTGCTACCCTGTGAAAAAGAAAGCCCGCCTAGGCTGGGTTCCCTTGCACTTTAATTAGCCTGGCTGAACTCCAGACACTGCAAGTAGCCTGGCCCAAGCGACCGATTTCGAACGCCTGGCCGTGCCTGGTCGTGCGGCCACGAGGCTAACAGCAACATGATGGATATTAGCATTAAATAATTGATGCATGGATTGATTGATGGGACGTTGATGCTTTGCCTGGCCCAGGCATGAACCAAATGCTTCAGCACCACACAAGCCTGGCCAGGCAGAAATATTTTACATCTCACGTCCACACCGGGCAGTATCGGCCATCAAGGCATGAGGGTCAGGTCACGAACCAAACTAACCAATAAAGTTTGAGAGAGATTGAGGAGCCCCGATAAGGCTGAGTGGTGCGTCACATAGCTGAGAGGGGGAAAGAGATATTCCATCCGCTCGATAATGCAGTGCATGTAAATTTTTTAGAAGTCAAACTTTGGAAACTTTGATTAGGTTTACGCAAATGTTATTTATATCTACAATACCAAAGATACATCATACAAAACTACATCTCATGGTGAATCTAATGGTATATGTTTACCGTACTAGATGTAATTGTTTTTCTCCACGTACATGGTCAAACTTTGTGATGTTTGACTTTTCAATAAATCTATATGCTATGGACGGAGGAGAATGCCTCAGTCGAGACAGATCAAGTGCGTGTGAAGGAGAATGAGTAAGTGTGCAAAAAGAGTATGTGTGTGAAAGAGAAAGTGACAACAAACGATAAATTAGAGAGAGTGTGTGTTTTCGTTTCTTATGCGAACATATCATGCATGCATCTCCGAGATGGAAAAGCGAGGTGACGACATACACGAAGATAGCTAGTGTGTGATTGTTTGCAACGGAGAGAGACACCCCTGTAGCACATGTCCAATAGAGGCCTGGCCAACAAGGAAAAAAGGTCGAGATGGACACATGGATGGCATGGACGCATGGGGAGGGAGAGAGGGTGTGTTTGTGATAGAGAGATCCCCTCGAGATCGTGAGGGGACTATATGGGTGGGAGATCGAGGGAGTGCGTGCATGATAGAAAGATGCCCCGAGAGAAATCGAGATAGACCATGCACATGTTTGTGATGGAGACTAAGATTAGCTAGTCATATACATACAGGGGGGACTGCGTGTGCCTACAATTAAGTGAGAGACCATCATACTTGGCTAGCTGGGCATGAGATTGTGTGTGTGTGTGTGTGTGCGTGTGAGATGGAGAGAGAACAAGGGAGAGAGATAGAGTTTTAGATAGGCCTATCGAGTGCGAGTGAGATATGCATGTGTATGTGTGACCCAGGTGGATGGAGAGTTTGAGAGAGGGGGGGAAGAGCTCCGAGACGACATAGTGGTGCGTGAGAGAGTTACGGGCAAAGATCCAAGGAATTTGTGTGCATACGATGAGTGCACCCAACATATCTAGCTTGGACTAGCTAGAGTATCATACATAGTGTGCGAGAGAGACCTATA
>NC_057798.1:122936215-122943865 GCF_018294505.1 Triticum aestivum
AGAGAGAGAGATGGAGAGAAAGGGAGAGGGACCAACAAGGTTTTTGTGTCGGATGCGTGCGACAGAATTGAAGATTGTCGGCGAGAGAGTGAGTGAGAGAGAGAGAGAGAGAGAGAACAGGAGTCCGGGAGAGGGGGAGGTCGTGTTTTATGCATCAAATACTGATATAAACCATGTTTCGATATAAACTTGCATTCAAATATTTAAATTGGAGAACATGTTGTCTGCAATCCACACATGAACGGATATATGCGTATATCAAACAAGTTCATTAATTTGATTTTCAACACGTTCATGGAGTACTATAATACTGTACAACATGCTACTCGATTGAGGTGTTCAATTTTGGATTTAGTTCACTATTTTGACCTACTGAACGAGCTAGTTCATTGAATTGAGATATTTCATTTTGGGTTTGATTCGCGTTTTTGAGTGGGTCAACTATTTGTCATATAGTAAATCGCTAGCAACGAGCATGTAAAAACACATTACTCCCGAGCATCATCTCTCCATCTAAAAAAGAAGTGGCAAGCTAATATTTCAGAATTTGATTCGAATCGATTTGGTAAGGTAGACGTGGATGCCCGTTCTCCCAAAATTTGAACGAACCGTTAAACATCTTTTCTGCTCGGTGGAATTCACCCGAGCAAATAAATGGGAGATGCGAAATTACCGTCCTATGTGGGACACGCATCAATTGGCCCGTTGAACATCAAGGGTAGGTTCGTAACTTCATCCAAGCGCGCCTTCTCCTCGGCCAAAATGACATGTGCCGAATAATTCATAAACCATGGTCGGCAAAACACGCTCTCCTCACCCGAAATAGCTCGCGCCCACTATTTCAAAAACGCTCTCCTCGCCCGAAATCGCTCGCGCCCACTGTAGTTCAAAACACACCCTCCTCGCCCGAAATCGCTCCCGCCCACTATTTGGGGAGAAGCAAAGTTACTCTACTATCCCCGACCCTCAGTACACAGACCAAAGCCGAGAAGCCTGTAGGCAAGGGTAGAACTGTAACTCTCCCTCACATTTCATACAAATGCGTCTGTAAGACATGGTTCCACTCCCCTCCCAATGCCCCCCCCCACGACCGCCCCCATTCATACCTCGTGGGTGCCAAATCACCTTCTCCCCCGGAAGCTCCCTTCTCCCGAGCCGCGAAACCTCAGCCCCACCTCCACAGCGCCCCGCACCGCACCAATTTCACAGCCGCCCTCCTCCCTAATGCTGGAGACGCTGTCCAATTGCCGTCATGCACTGGGCCATGTGCCTCTTATTCCGTGCTGCTGGTGCTACCTCGACGACGGCCGCGTGAACCGTACCGGAGCCGACTCACCCCCGCCGTTGTTCACAGTGCTGAAGCGGCTCCAACTTCGGATCTATCCAGAGTCCTGGCGCTGCTTCCGCGTAGCCGTCGACCGTCGCGACATCGCTCTTTCCCTGCCGTCGGTCACCACCGCAACCGCGCCGGCCTCACCGACTCGACAGCTGGACCTACCTACTTCACCATGCCGCCAGATAGGTCGCACCCTCATCTCAAATCACTTTTTTAGGCGTCAGTTGTCTGAATTTTTATTCTGGGCCAATCGATTCCCAATGGGAAGCAGCATCCGTCGAGGCGGCGGAGCTCCTAGGCTGCCAGTTGGCTGGTGTCTAACGTAAGGGTGCAGGGCCGCAAGTTTGCTGCGGAAGCAGCGCTTAGATGGCTATCTTTTAGAGTTGCGTGGGTTGAAGGTACTGCCGCCGCCGGATCTGGATGACGGGGAGTCTTTGTGGATTGGCCCGGGGGCGGCACAACCACGGCAGTGCGGTGGGGCAGGGAGCGGGGTTTTGGCTGGGGCCACAGACGGCGGAGGCAAGCTGCTCTGCCGTTGGTCGCTGGCTCTTCAGGGAAGATTCTGAACAGTGTCAGCCGGGAGGCACAAGACAGCCATCAAGCCATCCGGCGTAGATCGGACAGTACCAAAATAAAATAAAATCGTGTGACCCCAATTTAGTCTTGAGTCAACAGACGTGTGACCACTCTCGTACCTTGCTATTGATCTCTTAGTGTATTTCTTCAGATCAAAGAGATATGTCATTCTTAACATTATGTGTTATCTGCATCTTCAGACACACTGTCTTCCGACTCACCGCAGCTGCTCCAACAAGGGAAGCATACACCAGAAGGGAGCTACAGTCCCCACTCAATAGTTCCCTGCATCGAATGCACGTGCCCGACATGGACAGCCACAACAACTGCAGGGCCATCGACAAGTCAGCACATGATGCTCACTCCTATGGATGGCAGCCAGATAGGTTGTACCCTCATCTTACTTGTGTGCAACATTTATGGCTTTGTTATTCATCTAAGCACGGAAAATAGATCATCACATTTCATTGTATATTCATGCTGATCTCTTACAGGTCTTGTTCGGGAGTTCACGATGTTCCATAGTTTAGCTAAGATACTTGTTCTTTAGGTAACATTGTTCCATAGTTATCATCCATCAACCAATGCTATCCCACAGGCTGGCGATTATAGTATTATACCACTTCTAGTACTACCTATGTTGTTCTTTAATACTTTTGTGTGCCATCTAGTTAATCTCGAGTACAATCGATACATATTCTGTAGCTTTCATCTGTGTTCTCCCTTTAGTTTATGAGACCTGTTGCTACTAGTTAACCCCAGTCCTACTATTTATGTCGTCTCCTAGAGGCACTCATTTACATAAATCTAACTAATAGTTGTCTTCCATGCATGTCAGATATAATTGCACACACTGATATATCCACAGAACCTCACGGAGCAATGTAAAGGCCAATAAACTTGATGTCAATGATATCCAATATGATGGAACATGTAAAGGCAGTTCTTCAGAAGACTTGCAGAAAGATGATGAATCCTCTTCACGCCACAAGGTCCTTGCTCTAACTTGGCCTATGATATGGGTACAACATGCATATAATGTCCTGGAGTGTATCTACTCTGTTGCAATGCCATGTGCTTAGCATGCTGATCATGCATGTAAATATATCATGCCTTCCTGTTTTTCAGTACCTATTCCATTCATGATAACATGTTTTCAAATTCAAGTACTGTCATTCTACTCTATCGCAATGCCATCTGCTTAATTTGGACATCATGCTTCTGAATATCTTATGCATTGTTATTCATCAGTATGTACTTCATCTGTCTGCCATACCATGTTTTTTTACATTGAAGTGTTGTTCTAGTGCTCTGTTGCAATGCCATCTTATTTTCCCAATTATACACGTGTATGTTGCCTTAGTTATTTCTGTACGTATTCCGCTAGCATATAGTTTTACATTCAACTAGTGTTTTTTTGTTGTCTTGTCCTGTCGTATCCCTAACTCTTACACCATACTCCCTCCATCCGGATTACATGTTGTCGAAATGGATAAAAAAGGATGTATCCAGAATTGAAATACGCCTAGACCCATCCATTTTTTCCGGATGGAGGGAATACATGTCAATATGTCATGCCTTCCTATTCTTCAGTACCTATTCCATCTCTCTGCAGTCGCATGTTTTATAATTAAAGCACCATTCTTCTATACAAGGCATGCAAGGGGAAGACGACTATGTTAGAATTCGAAGGGTTACAAACAAGGCCTTTGCAAAAGATCCAAATGCTAGGAGATAATAAACCAACTCCAGTTTTTATAGATACTTCTGCAGCACAGAGAAACCCAACTCCTACTGATAATAAGCAGATTCTAGTGGCCAAAGAACTAGTCCGCTCCAGCCCAGCAAAAATATGTCAACTCAATTCTAAGAAGCGTGTGCGTATCCTTGCATCATGAAATTTTATAGCATGCTGATCATATTTTCTACATGTTTCTTACCCATCTCTCTTTTAGAAAATAAGCTTAACAGATAGAAGAATTTCTGCAATGGTATCGTTTATGAGGAAAGATTTTTGCAGGAATTCTCTGTGCTCCAATGTAGATGTAAGTACCTGTTGTATATCACTTTATTTGTACATCAGCATGTATTTTGTTAATCGGTGTGAATCCAACCTTTATCTGATCTAAATTTAGTTGTAGCAAAATGTATGATTAAAGGCCACAAGGTTGATTTTTGTAAGGAAAACTGCCTGGTAGTTTTGCATCCTGAGCTGCATGAGTGTACTATCTCATATCAGTGGGTTTGAATACTTTGGTTCTGCAGTGGGTTTTTCGTGTTTTTTTACTGTGTTGTCCTGTCGTATCCCTAGCTCTTACATCATACTCCCTCCGTCCAGATTAAATGTCGCAGAAATGGATAAAACTGGATGTATCTAGAACTGAAATACGCCTGGACCCGTCCATTTATTTCCGGATGGAGGGAATACATGTCAA
The DNA here is from genome assembly GCF_018294505.1 of Triticum aestivum. Classification (NCBI taxonomy): domain Eukaryota; kingdom Viridiplantae; phylum Streptophyta; class Magnoliopsida; order Poales; family Poaceae; genus Triticum; species Triticum aestivum. The sequence continues at coordinate 122,940,563 of NC_057798.1, forward strand.
TATGTCATGCCTTTCTATTCTTCAGTACCTATTCCATCTCTGTTGTAGCATGTTTTATAACTGAATCACCATTCTTCTATATAACACATGCAAGGGGAAGACGGCTATGTTAGAATCTGAAGGGTTACAAAGCAGGTCTTTGCAAAAGATCCAAACGCCAGGAGATAATAAACCAACTCCATTTTTCATAGATACTGCTCCAGCACAAAGAAACCCAACTCCCACTGATAATAAGCAGATTCCAGTGGCCAAAGAACTAGTCCGCTCCAGTCCAGCAAAAGAATGTCAACTCCATTCTAAGAAGCATGTGCGTATCCTCGCATCATGAAATTTTATAGCATTCTGATCATATTTCTACATGTTTCTTACCCATCTCTCTTTTAGAAAATAAGGTTGAACGATAGAAGACTTCCTCCATTGGGATCGTATTCGAGGAAAATTTCTTGCGGGAATTCTCTGTGCTCCAATGCTGATGTAAGTACATGTTATATATCACTATATTTCTACATCAACATGTATTTTGTTAATCGGCATGAATCTAAACTTTATCTGATCTAAAATTAGTTGTAGGAAAATGTTAAAGGCGCTAATGTTGATTTTTGTAAGGAAAACTGCCTGGTAGTTTTGCATACTGAGCTGCATGAATGTACTATCTCATATCACGCACATTACTGAATTGTAGTGCTTCTCTGGTTGCCCATTCATTCATTGTGTCAATGTTCCTTTCGTGCTACCTTACCTGGATGATGATAGCTGTGCCATATTGTGTTAATTTGATGTAGGCTAGTTGCCCAAAGGTTCGTTGTGTCAATGTTGCTTTCCTATTATCTGACTTGGCCAATGATAGCAATGCTAGTGTGTTAATTTTGTGCAGGCTGCTGAAGATAAGAAGACAAACTCTGAAAACAGCAAGGCAACCCCATTGTTTCTTTCCAATAAATCTAGGCCAGGTAATATGGCAATAACTCATGATTAATCTGTTTGGCTCCCATCCTAATTTATGTTATGATGCAGTGGTCGAGACACTCTCCACTATCAATAATACAAGCCTGCCAAACTCGCCATCTGAATCTGTTCAGTATCCTTTGTCTCGAATGCAACGGAATAAATGTATGTTTGTGAACCAATTAATGGCTGAAGCAATGATGGAAATGATGGATGAATCAGAGGTGCAGAGTCGTGCGACACAACAACTGATCAATGTTTTCAGAGACAGTGTAGCAAAGCAGAAAGAACTTGCCCACATGCTTATGGGCGTCATTTGTGCTGAGTTTGCAGATTGTGACACTTTAGATGGTTCGGTTCTTCTCATTTATTTGCACTGGCATCAATCTTTGATTGCCCAACGGATGTAATTTCCTGTAATATATGCTGGATGTGCAACGTTATTCCCTGTATGCCGTACCTTTGCTTGATCGGTTTTGGTCCTATGTCGGAGTAATTGGCGATGGGTACCCCGAAGACGGCAAGACAATTATTCAAGACATCGGGGCTAGCAAAGCCCCTCAGTCCGACTGCCCGGCCGCTCCTGCCGGCTCCCCGTCCGACTGCCCTGCCTGGCCGGCTGCCGGCTGCCGACTGCGCCAACCAGTCGGCTACCGACTGCGCCAACCAGCTGGCTGCCGACTGCAGCCCGACCCGACATCGACAAGACACCGACGAGACGGATGTACCCGAGCACTGTTCACGTGTCACCCTAGTCATCATGTACAGTGACACTTGTCCCTGGGCGCTATTTATGAAGTGACCCAGGGGACAAGTGTGACACCCCACCATGCCTTGCCCATGCCACCACTTAGCTTAGATAGTAAGCTAGCCACACCATACATATGGGCATCCATCCATCCATCCAGGAGGGGGCTCACGGCCACAAGCGCCACTATGGCCTCTTGGCCATTCTCTCTCACGCATGCATGCTAGCTAGCAAGATAGCTAGCTAGCACACACACACATATCCATTCGGCCAAGCACACCCTTGAGCTCATATGCATATACGAGGCCAGATGCCAGCGGCACTGACCTCAGATACAGCTCCAGGAGCACTCTGTACTAGATATATCAGATACACTCAGACATGCAGCAGTAGGAGTATTATCTCTCCGGAGAGCTCCGAAGCTGGGTAAACCACCGCTTGCTACTCGCATACCCGCTCCCGGGCCTATCAGCAGCAGTCTTGCCCTCACACGAAGCCACTTTGTGGCATATGTCGTCTTGCACCCCCCCGTGAGAATACCACGACATTTGGCGCCCACCGTGGGGCGGTACTATGCTACCGTGCTGCTGCTGGTTTCGCAGTCCGGGCGGGACCATCTTCGTCATCATCACCGCGGCGTCGCGCCGTCTCTCTGGTAGCGCTCGGGGGCTCGACACCGACACGCCCCCGGAGCGGCCGCGAGGGGTGGCGCGTCCTCGCCGCCAGTTGCGCCTTCCTCACCACCACCGTTGCAACGCCGGCAGTTCGCCCGCGCCCGCGCGGGATCATTTCGGTCAGCCGTGTCCATCGACGCATCGTTCGCGTCTGCTCTCCTCCGCGCTGCGCCTTGCTTCTGGCCGGAACGCGTGTTCGCTCCTCCATATACCATCTATGCAAGCTAGCTAGATGCAAGTCAAACGATTAGCCATACACCAGCAAAATACTACCCAGACTACCCTATACACCCATGCATAGTCGAGATGCAAGTCAGATACTAGTTGGATAGCCTGAACATTGCTCACATGCTATTCGGACAATGTTCAGAGAATGGCCACGCACGGCATCGCCTCCGCTCTGCTCCACCCCCGCCCCGGGTCTCTCCGCGTACGCCCTCGCGACTACGCCCGCGGTCGGCTCCCGTCCCACAGCTGGCCCTCGCTGCACGCGTCGGGTCCCCGCTCCGGTTTCCGCCCCCGCACGCCCGGTCGCCGCAGCGCCGGCTCCCAGCTGCCTCGACCACACTGAACGGCTCCCGGCTCTGCCCCCGTGGCCTCCGCGTGATGCAGACCGCGCTGGGCCGGCTCCGTCCGCGACCAGCCGACCTCCTCTCCCGCCGGCTTCACCGCGCTACCCGGCCTGCGACCCTGCTGCGGCCGTCTCGCCGTGATGCTCCACACCCGATCCGGCCGAGCGCTCCTCCGCCCCGTGCGCCCGACAGCAGTGCCGCGCCGACTCCTCCACCCGGCCGCGCTACGGCCTCGGCGCCCGTCCCCCGCGCCCGGCCTCCCCGCCACCAACGGGTCGCGCCCGGGCCCTCCGCCTCATGCTCGCGTGCTCCGCAGCTCCGCCGACCGGCTCCCCTGCCACACGTATGGCCGGCTGCGGGGCGC